>NC_051071.1:76728826-76753826 GCF_004664715.2 Peromyscus leucopus
TTGTATCCTGCTATGTTGCTGAAGGTGTTTATAAGCTGTATCAGTTCCTTCGTGGAATCTTTGGGGTCACTCAAGTATACTATCATGTCATCTGCAAAAAGGGAATGCTTGACTTCTTCCTTTCCAATTTGTATCCCCTTAATCTCCTTATGTTGTCTTATTGCTCCGGCTAGAACTTCAAATACTATATTGAATAAGTATGGGGAGAGCAGACAGCCTTGCCTCGTTCCTGATTTTAGTGGAATTGCTTTGAGTTTCTCTCCATTTAATTTGATGATGGCTGTTGGCTTGCTGTAAATTGCCTTTATTATGTTTAGGTATGTTCCCTGTATTCCTGACCACTCCAAGACCTTTATCATGAAGGGGTGTTGGATTTTGTCAAATGCCTTTTCTGCATCTAGTGAAATAATCATGTGGGGGTTTTTTGGGGTTTTTTTGTGTGTTTTTTTGTGTTTTTTTTTTTTTAGTTTGTTTATATGGTGTATTACATTGATGGACTTTCGTATGTTGAACCTCCCTTGCATCCCTGGGATGAAACCTACTTGATCATGGTGGATAATTGTTTTGATGTGTTCTTGGAGTCTGTTTGCCAGTATTTTATTGAGTATTTTTGCCTCAATGTTCATGAGGGAGATCGGTCTGTAGTTCTCTTTCTTTGTTGCATCATTGTTTGGTTTAGGAATCAGGGTAATTGTAGCCTCATAGAAGGAGTTTGGTAATGTTCCTTCTGTTTCTATTGTGTGGAACAATTTAAAGAGTATTGGTATTAACTCTTCTTTGAAGAGCTGGTAGAATTCTGTGCTGAAACCATCTGGTCCTGGGCTTTTTTTGGTTGGGAGACTTTTAATGACTGTTTCTATTTCCTTAGGGGTTATTGGACTATTTAAATAGTTTATGTGTCTTGATTTAACTTAGGTATGTGGTACCTATCCAGAAAATTATCCATTTCTTTTAGGTTTTCCAGTTTTGTGGAGTAGAGGCTTTTGAAGTATGACCTGATGATTCTCTGGATTTCCTCAATGTCTGTTGTTATGTCCCCCTTTTCATTTCTGATTTTGTTGATTTGGATTCTCTCTCTCTGTCTTTTGATTAGTTTGGATAAGGGCTTGTCCAACTTGTTGATTTTCTCAAAGAACCAACTCTTTGTTTCATTAATTTTTTGTATTGTTCTCTTTGTTTCTATTTTATTGATTTCACCTCTCACTTTGATAATTTCCTGGTGTCTATTCTTCCTGGGAGACTTTGCTTCTTCTTGTTCTAGAGCTTTCAGGTGTGCTGTTAAGTCACTAGTGTGAGATTTCTCCAACTTCTTTATGTGGGCATTTAGTGCTATGAATTTCCCTCTTAGCACTGCTTTCATAATGTCCCATAAGTTTGGGTATGTGGTGTCTTCATTTTTGTTGATCTCTAGGAAGTCTTTAATTTCTTTCTTTATTTCTCCCTTAACCCATTGGTGATTCAGTTGAGCATTATTCAGTTTCCATGAGATTGTAGGTTTTCTGTAGTTTTTGTCGTTGTTGAAATCTAACTTTAAACCATGGTGGTCTGATAGAACACAGGAGGTTATTCCAATTGTTTTGTATCTGTTGAGATTTGCTTTGTGGCCAAGTATGTGGTCGATTTTAGAGAAGGTTCTATGGGGTGCTGAGAAGAAGGTATATTCTTTTTTGTTAGGATGGAATGTTCTATAGATATCTATTAGGTCCATTTGGGTCATGACATCAGTTAAGTCCTTTATTTCTCTGTTAAGTTTCGATTTGGGAGATCCGTCCAGTGGTGAAATTGGGGTGTTGAAATCTCCCACTATTAATGTGTGGAGTTTTATATATGGTTTAAGCTTTAGTAATGTTTCTTTTACATATGTGTGTGCCCTTGTATTTGGGGCATAAATGTTCAGAATTGAAACTTCATCTTGGTGGATCTTTCCTGTGATGAGTATGTAATGCCCTTCTTGATCTCTTTGGATTGATTTTAGTTTGAAGTCTATTTTGCTGAATATCAGGATGGCTACACCCACTTATTTCTTAAGACCGTTTGATTGGAAAGTCTTTTCTCAGCCTTTTATTCTTAGGTAGTGTCTATCTTTGAATTTGAGATGTGTTTCTTGTATGCAGCAGAAAGATGGTCTCTGCTTTCATATCCATTCTGTAAGCCTATGTCTTTTTATAGATGAATTAAGTCCATTGATATTAAGGGACATTAATGACCAGTGATTTTTCATCCCTGTTATTTTTTGGTGGTAGTGTGTGTGTACTTCTCTTCTTTGGGGTTTACTGCTGTGGCTTTATCTATTGCCTGTGTTTTCGAGGGTGTATCTGACTTCCTTAGGTTGGAATTTTCCTTCTAGTGCTTTCTGTAGGGCTGGGTTTGTGGATAAGTATTGTTTAAATCTGGCTTTGTCTTGGAATGTCTTGTTCATTCTGTCTATGATGATTGAAAGTTTTTTCTGGGTATATTAGTCTGGGCTGTCATCCATGGTCTCTTAGTGTCTGCATTACATTCGTCAAGGTCCTTCTGGCTTTCAAAGTCTCCATTGAGAAATTGGGTGTTATTTTGATGGGTTTGCCTTTATAAGTCACTTGGCCTTTTTCCTTTGCTGCTCTTAATATTCTTTCTTTATTCTGTACGTTTAGTTGTTTAATTATTATGTGGCGAGGGGACTTTTGGGGGGATCTAGTCTGTTTGGTGTTCTATAGGCTTCTTGTATCTTCATAGGCATTTCCTTCTTTAAGTTGGGAAAGTTTTCTCCTATGATCTTGTTGAATATATTTTCTGTGCTGTTGAGTTGGTATTCTTCTCCTTCTATCGTGTGTGTGTATGTTTCATGGACATATTTTCATTGTACAATGTTCTGACTTATGTAAGGACATCTTTGTATCAGTATATAGTAAAATATGAGTTTATTCTGCCTGTTGCTTTTTGATATTGCCCTCTTATCCATTTTATTGTCCCTCCCATTGGACTCCTTTATTCCTCTAGATGGTGTCACTTCTGTTTTTCTGTCATATATACATACTTGATTTTGTATATCTGCATAAAATCTAGGAACCACAAATGAGAGAGAACACATTATTTGTCTTTCTAAGACTGACTTCACTCACTCAACATGACTGTCTCTGGTTGTAGCCAAACCTTGGAAAACAATGTAGCTTCATGCTTTATAGCTGAGAAAAAATCCAGTGTGTGCATATCCCTCATTTTCCTTCTCCATTTCCTTTGTCGATGGACTTCAAAGCCAATCCATAAGCATACAGGGCTTTCTTCTTCCAGTGTCCTCTTCGATTTATTTTTTCAGTGTTTTAAATTTTTCACTGTAAAGGCATTTCATTTCCTTGATTAGGTTAATTGCAAGGTATTTTTTTAAGTCAACTGAGAATGGGTTTTTTTTTTCGTGATTTGATTTGCACGTTATCTGTCTACAGGCAGCCTACTGATGGCTGTAGATTAGTTTTCTATCCTGCACCTCACTGAAAGTGTTTTTCAGATCTAAGAATTTTCAAATGGAGTCGTCAGGGTCTTCTCTCTCTAGAACCACATCTGCACACAGGGATAGTCTTGCTTCTTTTCATACCCATATCCTCTTCCCTTTTTGTTTTATTTGCTTTGACTGAGATTTCAAGCACCATTTTGAATAGGAGTAAAGACAGTAGGAACTTTTGTCTTTCTTCTTATTTTAGTAGGAATGCTTTCAGCCCTCCCCCTACTTCAGCATGTGTATTCATGATATTGTTCGGAAAGTGTCCATCACATTTTGAAGATGTTTTTGATAGTAATTACATTCACAGCAGCATTATTAATAATAGCCAGAACCTGGAATCAGCCTAGATGCCCCTCAGCTGAAGAATGGATAAAGAAAATGTGGTACATATCACAATGGAGTATTTATTACTCAGCTAAAAATAAAAAACAATGACATCATTAAATTTGCAGGCAAATGGATGGAACTAGAGAATATTATCCTGAGTGAGGTAACTCAGACTCAGAAAGACAACCATGGTATGTACTCACTCATAAGTGGATACTAGATGTAAAGCAAAGGATAACCAGACTACAACCCACAGCTCCAGAGAAGCTAGGAAACAAGGAGGACCCTAAGAGGAAGAAGGTATGGATCACCTTGGTAGGGGAAACAGAAGAGATCTCTATGAGTAAACTGGGGATTGGGGGGCAATAGTGTTTAGGGGGTGGGGGATGAGAACATGAGGGAACAGGATGGTTGAGCTGGGGGAAGGACAGAGTGGGAGAACAAGGAAAAAGATATCTTGATAGAAGGAGACAATATGGGGTTAGGGGGAAACCTGGCACTAGGGAAAGTCCCAGATTCCATAAGAAAGACCCCAGTGAAGACTACTAGCAATAGTGGTGAGGGTGTCTTAACTGGCTTATCCTGGTAATCAGATTGGTGAGTACCCTAACTGTCATCATAGAGCCTTCATCCAGTAACTGATGGAAGCAGATGCAGAGATCCACAACCAAGCACCAGGCTGAGTTCTAGGAGTCCAGGTGAAGAGAGGGAAGAGGGATTATAGGAGCAAGGGGGGTCAAGATCATGATGGGGAAATCTACAGAGAAAACTGAACCAAGCTCATAGAAACTCACAAACTTTAGACCAACACTGTGGAACATGCATGGGACTGGACTAGATTCTCTGCATACAGGAGACAGTTGTGTAGCGGGGACTGTTTGAGGGGTCCCTGGCAGTGGGATCAGGATCGATCCATGGTGCCTGAGCTGCTTTCTGGATCCTATTACCTATGATGGGACAGCTAGCTGACAATTCATGCAGCGGGGAGGGGCTTGGTCCTGCCTCAACAGCAAGTACCAGGCTTTGCTGTCCCTGCCGTGGGAGAACTCACCCTTATGGAGGAGGGAGTAAGAGGTAGGGGGCTTAGGCAGGGGTGAGGAGAGCAGGAGAAAGGAGAAGGGGATCTGTGGTTGGTACATAAAATAAAAAAATTAAATAAAAAATCATTTCACACAAAATAAATAAGTAAGTAAATGTTGAGATTGGTGTTTCAAGTATTTCTTGGTGTGAAGTGCTTTGAATATTTGTATTTTATTTCTGTGTTACACTCAATGCTTTGTGAAGTGCACTTTCATTTTCCCTGTCTTCTTGCTTGAGCAATCACAATGAATCACTGTGCACAGAGGATCCTGAACTTCTTTGGTTTGGCTATGTAACCATTATACCAGTGAATGCTCTAATTTTTCATCCACAACTTTTAGACTTATCTAGAATGTTCTGATATGGTAGGTACCTAGTAGTACAGAAAGTTGTGCGAACTTGATGTAAGGCTATTTATATACCAAGCTGCACCATGTAGAGAAAGTCATCGTCTTTGATTTTATGCTCATCTACACTCCTAAAATCAAAGTTTTGCTGCTCTATGCTGCTCTATTAATGACCTTAATTCGCTGCCTATGCACATGCCTGCTAACAAAATGCAACAGAACAGAATGAACCAATAGGATAAACGCTTAGATTTAGATAGCATTTTATGTTGTTCTCCAATAATGTCATCTGTATATACATACTGGATTTTCACCATCTACTACCCTACCCTCTCACATCCCTCCCCTCTTCACCAAAAACAGTCTTGGGAATGGAATTTTGGAAGACTTTGTATTCTGGTGCTAGGTCATATTAAAAACCAATGTCCAGAGAACTCACAAGATCATTACTGTAATGTTCTTCACTAATAAGAGTTTTGCAATGCCTCAGAGAAAATCTCAGTGGCTACGATCTCCAGTTTTCATATGATAATTAAGTCCTTCCTTATATCATCATAGTCTATGAACTATTTTTACTCAACTAAATTAGAAAAAAATTTAAAAGAAAGGTGAGAGGTGGCCTGTTCAGCAACCACCTATTAATACTTTATTCTTTGTTTTAATGTAGTCTCTACAGTTTCAGGAAGAATTTATCCACCCCATCAGTGGAAATAAAAGTTCTTTTGAGCCAGCATACCTAAAAACAAGACTTGTCATGGCCTTGGTAAAGTTCAAATGCCAACCAGACTTCTCTGGTTTGGATCTCCCTGACAGTTCCCTTTAGAAATAGCTCTTATGAGAAGAAAATCACAGCGGTTATTTTGAAATGGTAACACAGGCAGTCTCATCTGCCCTGACATTGCCAATTCCTTCATTTTATAACACACATATTTCTCCATATGTAGTTAAGGATGAAAACAGCACTTCACATCTCTAGTGTGAACTGGCTCACTGATGACAGCCATGGCAGTACCTTGTTTGTCTTCCAGGTGCTGTGGCTCTGTCCCTCATCTTTTATCCCCTTCCCTCCTCTGTCCCTTTGGGGTTACACTTCACAGTCCCTTTTTTATGATTTACTAAGATTAGAAAATGTGAGCTGAGTAAGGGCCGGGTGGGAGGAGACAACAGTTGTGAGGGAAACAAGAAGTGCTTAGTAAATTACTTATGCTTAGATGTTCTCATTTTGATGTAATTGGAATAGTTAAGATAATAAGAAATGCTTAATTCAGTGATGATACAAGAATATTTCATTTTTGTTAAGATTAACTGACCAGAAAATAAAATAAAGTGAGATTGCCAAATCATATTTTTTGTGCAGTTCTAGTTTAGAAAATAACCCAATGTTCTCAATGACTGTGCCCTGACATGGTTGCTAATTGTGAATGGTCAAATGTTGCATGTTTATTTTCAAGGTATGAAATTTCTACCAAGAAAAGCATTTCATGACTTAAGAGGATATCATTACACAGTTATTTGGGTTATTTTGACATCGTTCTTGCTACAAGGAAAAAATTATTAAAAAAACAAAAGAAAAAATCTTAAGGTAAGTATTGGCTGTACTCTGAAATTATCAATCAAAGCCCTGCATATATATGGAATACAGTAGCAGTTAGAATAAGAAGCCAGCCAAGGATGGCTATGCTGGACAGAGGGAATCTACACCAACACTTTCCTGTGTTGCTAACTAATTCTACACAAGTACTTTTGCTGATAGACATTGGCATCTTCACCACTGGATAATTGGTACCTATGGAATGAAACTGAAATGCTAGGTGCAGTGGTGCAAACCTGTGATCTGATGCTCAGCCACCTGAGCTACAGGAGACTCGGCTAGAAACAAACAAACAAATACTTAAAAACAGGGAGAAGAAGGGAAGAGAAAATTGAAAGAGAAATGCATTTTGAGAGCAGTTACTTTATACAGCAGGATTGTATACATTTAAACTACATTTTTTCATTAATTCACTGTAAAATATATATTACATGGCCACGAAATTACTATTTTCAATTTTTTTATCGGTTCAATATCTTTTACACATACTTTCAATGGCAAAAATGTGCTTTTCTGCCCTTCCTTCTTCTAAATGGAGCCCTGGAATTTATGCCTATGTCACCCAAATTTCCTTAATATTTCCTTCCAATTTCTTAGTTACTAACTGCCCTTTAACTCATCTCGATTTCAGTTTTTTGCTACAGCCTTGGACCTGTGCTCTGTTAGTGTCTCCAGGCCATGGTAATCAACTGGGATAAAATTATCCCTAAGGTCTTCCCACTTTGAACAATCTATGATTCTGTGCTTCCTATGTGACGGTCTTATGGAATGAGACGATATCTAGAAATGTAGAAAAGATACATGAAATTAGAGATTCCAAGCTGGAGAGCTAGTTCAAACTAAACTGTATCATTGCTTTTCAAGTATTCCTCACTATCAAAATCAGCTTAATATTTTTTTAAGAAATTAAAGGTGGCTAAGCTTCTATAAAATGTATTAATAAAACACTTTTTCATATGTAATGTCTTTCCAATTAAAGAAAAATATACCTAATGCCTACATGCTTATCTGTTTTTCGTAGATCTCAAGTAGAGCATATAAAAAAGATACTACTAACTGTTGATAATTATTGCTACAGATAAAATATAGGCTTAAGTACATACACTACTAAACATGTCGTCACAGTCTGTCTGCATGTTTTCCAAATACAATCTAAAAGAATTCTTGGATGAAAAACTTAAAGTCATAAAACCAAGTTATAATAACTTTTTTTTTTATTATTAATAGTTGTGACTGCACCAGTGTTCTTAACACCAATAGCCTAAATAAGTAGCTAAAATGCATATAATTGACATTTCAATAGTTCTACTATATCTATACTCTTTCTACAGTTACATATTAAAAGTATGTAAGTTAGGCATTTTATACTGCTTTAAAGGTAAATGGCTGTATTGATCAGTCCAAATTTCTTTCTGTGGTTACATGGGAAACTGGTCAAGATAAGCACATTAGGAATGATGGTATCTAAGAGCACAATTTCCTGCTGACAAAGCACAAGACACAAAGTAACGCTTCATTCTTATTTTAAGTAGTGTCACCCCATGCTTTACTCATGCTCAACAGATACTGAGTGGACACTGTAACACAGGCTGTGTTCCAGACTGTGAGGATACTCTGAATAAGATACAAAAATAAGAGATGAATAAGACTCTAGGCTTCAAGGAGCTCACCATCCAAGAGAAGAGACAGGTGGACCCCTGAAAGTAATTCCAGTGCAGCCTTAATGCACCATTGCAAGACACTGTGCATGGAGAACACATGGGGTAGCTAGGATAGTAGAGCAGAGGCTCTGACCCAGACAGCGATCTCATGTCTAAGGATGTGTGGATGCGACCTCTGCAGCACCCATGCAACTCAGAAGACTATACAATTTAGAGTGTGCTTTCACTGGATAAATTTGTGTTTATGGAGCAACATTTGGGAGGTTGTGGTGTGGGGTGGTTAGAGAAATGTCATGAGCAGACAGAACACTGTGGGAAGTAGGAGGATGTGAAGAGAGGTCATTTCAAAAGTTTCTCCAAAGAGCAAATCAAAGAAGTAAGTCCCACCATAGATAGAGTGGAACTTCCTGTGGGAATATTAGGAAAGAAATTAAAGGTAAGCTGGCCGGTGGAAAAGAAAAGCAGAACTTTCAGTTATTTGGGTTTCCAAGCTAAGTGTGGGGATGTGGTTATTTTACTAGTACACGTTCCTTCAAAGGATAATATTCCTTAAAACACAACAAGATGTCTGGGAGAATTATGTATTAATAATGACTGATAAAAGAGATCACACAGATAATTAGGATAAAACAGTATTCCTGCTTCAACCATTACTGAGAACACCATTGGCCTGGGAGCTTGAGAGGTTTTACTGAGGGTCAGACATGAAAGCTAAAAAGTTTTAATGAGCATAAACAGTAAAGGAAAATAGTCTTTAAGGTAAAAGAAGAGCAGAAAAAGACAAAAAAAAAAAACAACTAAGAAAGGTCAACACAGGGTTCTGTGGGGTTGCTGGTGTGAGATGGGGTGGTTGTATAGAAGACAGCTTTGTGTCTCATATTCGCTACAGTAAACATTTCAGCTTGTATTAAAAAACTGTTGAATGGCTTCATTTGCTCACTGATTTAATCTGATTTATTCTTCAGAAAGATTACCCCAGCTGCAATGCGGGGAAGCGGTTAGAAAGACAAGAGTAATGTATGAGGAAAAGTGGCCAGAGAATTAATGCAATAATCCCAGCAACAGAAGACAAGAGTTTGAATCCTGTCAATGGTGTAGACATGGACATTTATGGAAATACTAGAGTGAGACCAAGAATAATATTGGCCTTTGACCTAACAAGAAAATTCTTTTTTTTTTTTTTTTTTTTTTTTTGGTTTTTCGAAACAGGGTTTCTCTGTGTAGCTTTGTGCCTGTCCTGGGAGTCACTTGGTAGCCCAGGCTGGCCTCGAACTCACAGAGATCCACCTGCCTCTGCCTCCCGAGTGATGGGATTAAAGGCGTGCACCACCACCGCCCGGCCTGAAAATCCTTTCTCTACAATAGGTTAGAAAATCTCCTTTGTTCTTCAGCTTTATACTTCCCCAGAGGTCAACAAAACCAATAATATGTGCCCATCAAACATCTGTCTTCCTCCTCTGCTAGACCATGATTGAAGAACCGTGACTATGGAATTCCCTCTCCAAACAACAACCTCAAGAATCTTCTCAGGCCTGAAAGGGCTTCTTCCATCAGGATATCCTACTATTACTCAGTGGTTGAAATCATTGGCCGAAAAACCAGTGATATAGCAAGATGACTGGTGGGGTCTGTACATGTTAAATTTCAGGCATTTCGAGTCTTCTAAGAGCATATATCTATTAGATGGTTATATATTAAAGAATATAGAGGTCCCAGGCAGGGCCTCACCTATGAGCATTATTTGTGAGTCATGAAGAAGGGAGAAATTGCCAAGTATGGTGGCACACATCTGTAATTACAACATCCAGGGGTCTGAAGTAGAAGGACCACAAGTTGCAATCCAGTCTAGCTACATAGTAAGACTGATTCTCAAAAGTGAAAAAAAAATAGCCTTGGGAGAAAGTCAAATGATACATGAAGAAGAAATCCATGAAGCACACACACACACACACACACACACACACACACACACACACACACACCAGTGGGCCTGCAATATTCTGGCAGCTCAGCCTTCTGAATCAAGAAGCAAAATACAGAGACAAACAGCTAGATGATAGACAGATGGGAATTATCCTCCAAAGGCTGACCTCGCAAAACCAGAGCTGACCTGGGCTCGTTAGTTTCAGATGTTGACTCTATGGGAAGCAGGAGAAGTGGAGGCTCAGGGAAGAGTGCACTGTGGAGCAGAATTGTTGTGGGATGTTCTGTATGTTAAATGTGTTGCTCTTATTGGTTAATAAATAAAACACTGTTTGGCCAGTAGCCAGGAAGGAATTATAGGCAGGACAAGGAAAGAGGAGAATTCTGGGAAGTGGACGGCTGAGTCAGAGAGACGCTGCCAGCCACCCACCATGAAAAGCAAGATGTAAGGTACCGTCAAGCCACGAGCCACATGGCAACTTATAGACTAATAGATATGGGTTAATTTAAGATAGAAGAACTAGATAACAAGAAGCCTGCCACAGCCATACAGTTTGTAAGCAATATAAGTCTCTGTGTGTTTACTCGGTTGGGTCTAAGTGGCTGCGCGACTGGCGGGTGAGAGAGATTTGTGCTAATCATGGGCCAGGCAGGACTGGAGAAAACTCCAGCTACAAATGGCGCCCAACTGCTTGAGTTTTCACCTTCAACCTGAGAATATTTAATAAGCAATTCTAAATGAGCCAAAACCAGGTTCCTGCTTCAAGTCTCATACAGGCTTGAGCTACTCTATGGTGGGTTAGTGACATGTGGGCTTGATCTATTCCCACTGAGTTACACAGATGGTTCTGTAAGCCGCATAACATGGTGTGTGGTGGATTTAGCCTTTACTATTAAAAAAAAATTAAAAAAAAGGTTTTCTGGGCTACATGCTGCTTTGATAAAAGCATAGACCCACTGTTTCTAAGAGTTGATGGCTCCCAGAGCTGGTGGTAAATGTACCACGGCCATGTTGGGAAGCTGAAGTGGGCAGAGCCACCAGCCACAGCACCATTTCAATCTTAGAATGCTGCAGTTTAAAGCAATAGATTCACAATAAGACAGATTCAGATGGAATAGTTTACAATGTGTGTAAAATATGCGTAGGCTTGAAAGCGACAAAAAAAGGAATATATACAGTTATATAAAGAAATATATAGTTTTAAAAAATGAAGTCTGTAAAAAGACAGTAAAATTAATATAAAAATAAGCCACATAAAGATGGATATCACACAGAGAATCTGGATTATGTTGTCTTTGATATTCTTAACTGCAGAAAGACATTTGATTGTAAAAGCTGTTGAGTTAAGCAAATATGTATATTTTAGAGATACTTTGACTTCAAAATTTGGATTTAAGAATATGTTGCTTTGGAAAGGAGGCTCTGCTTTTGTTTCCACAGAAAGCCAGAGGCTATGGATTTGTTCCAGATTAAGATATATCAGGTTTGACCAACCAAGACCCCCTGAAAGGTCTCCAATGATACCATGGCCCAGATGATCCAAAATCCAGAACTGTTTCAAGGAAACTGGCTGAGACAATACACCCTCATGGACTACTCCATAATCCTAAAATTTTCTTTCTTTCTTCCCAGCAGGAAGTAGTAAGAGAAGCTACGCCCAAATTCCAGAATATACAAAGGTGACTTTGGAGATATGTAAAGGTTAAAACATTCCTTTTTAAGAAAAAAAAGGGGAAAGTGCTGTGGGATGGTCTGTATGTCAAATGTGTTGCTGATTGGTCAATAAATAAATCACTGACTGGCCAGTGGCCAGGCGGGAAGTATAGGCAGGACTAACAGAGAAGAGAATTGAGAGAACAGGAAGGCAGAAGGAAGACACTGCCAGCCACCTCCATGACAAGCAGCATGTGAAGATGCCAGTAAGTCACAAGCCATGTGGCAAGGTATAGATTTATAGAAATGGATTAATTTAAGATATAAGAACAGTTAGCAAGAAGCCTGCCATGGCCATACAGTTTGTAAGCAATATAAGTCTCTGTGTTTACTTGGTTGGGTCTGAGCGGCTGTGGGACTGGTGGGTGTCAGAGATTTGTCCTGACTGTGGGCCAGGCAGGAAAACTCTAGGTACAGTTTTTGTTTGAAAAAAAAAGAAAGAAAAAGGAAAAAGAGAATATAGATTTGAGGTAGATAATTGAATCTACTCTGAGAAAAAAGATAAAGAAATAATAGGATAAATGGGTAGATCACTGAATCTACACTAAAAAGAAAAGGGGGAAGATATAAAAATGACAAAAGGTAGACTACTGAATCTATTATGAAAAGAAAAAAAGATAGAATAGGGATATGATAAGATAAAAAGGTCAATTATTGAATCTATATTTAAAAAGGAACTACTCGTTTCAAACAGGATAAGTAGTGAAATTTTTTCTCTGAGTTTATCAAATGTTATTGGACTGGACATTGTTATATTTTAATGGAGTTTTTTGTCTGAGTCTGTCAAATGTTAATGGACTAGACATCGTTAATGTAATCTTGACTGTGTATACTGTATATATTTACTGGATATAATTTTTCTTGTATTAGTTATAAGCTTTTTAAAATTTTAGACAAAAAAGGGGAAATAAGGTGGTATTGTGTTCCCCAAAATATTGTGCACCCAAATAAACTTATTTGGGGTCAGAGGCAGAGCAGCCACAATATTGAACATAGAGGATAGGCAGGGTAGCACATGCCTTTAATCCTAGCATTCCAGAGGCAGAAATCCATGTTTTCAAAAATACAGCCAAGCATGGTGACTCATGCCTTTAATCCCAACAAGCGAGCCTTTAATCCCAGGGAGTGAGGCAGAAAGCAGAAAGATATATATAAAGCGTGAGGGCCAGAAACTAGAAGCATTTAGCCTGGTTAAGCATTTGGCTGGTTAAGTTTTCAGGCTTCTAGCAGCAATTCAGCTGAGAACCATTCTGGATGAGGACTCAGAGGCATCCAGTCTGAGGAAACAGGATCACCTGAGGAATTGGTGAGGTGAGGAAGCTGTGACTTGTTCTGCTTCTCTGATTTTCCAGTATTCACCCCAAAAACTGGCCTTGGGTTTGATTTAATTAATAAGACCATTTAAGATTCCTGCTACAGACATTTCCTCATCTTTTCAAGTATTATGCTTTAAATGAAACTATAAAGGATCACTAGAGCTGGTTGTAGAATAATATGCACAATTTGAAACCAATTCATATGCATATGAATTACTATGTATGTAAATTCATAGACAATACTTGGGTAAGTCTACAAAATTCATAAAACAGAGTATATGTGAGCAATCGCCCCCTAGAACAGAGAGAAGAATCTAGCATTGAATATAAATTCAAAATTTTAATACAGATTTTTCACCACCCAATTCTTCTGCTACATCAATCTAGTGTCCTTCAGAACCCCTCCAGATCACCCAGTCCCCTCTTCATCAATCCAGTGTCCTTCAGTATCCCTCCAGATCACCCAGTCCCCTCTTCATCAATCCAGTGTCCTTCAGCATCCCTCCAGATCACCCAGTCCCCTCTTCCAACATTGCTTCTTGAGGTTTTATGATATCAACCTGAACTGTAGTAAATTTTTCTTGAATCACTTACTTTATCAGTTCACTGAGCCACCTTTCAAGCCATTCCTGTCTCCTTTGTCCCCAACTCATTCTTAGAGTTCCACTGACAAGCAAAGCCATGGTTCATAAGGTTTTAGTCTCTCATTCAGAACTCTCATAATGTTGAAATTAGTTTATATGCTCACTGCTCACAACTCGGGAGAGTTTTAACATTTATTTTTATCAGGTTGCCTATAAGGAGCTAGAGCCTCTGCTGAGGAAAAGAAGAGAGAAAACTGAGTGTTTCCAGGAGCCTACAAGGCTGTGGGGATGAAGAGCACCTGAGTATTTCTCAGAGCCTACAAGGCTGTCAGGGGGAGCATGCCTTTGAAAATTACAGTCCTGGAAAATACAGTCATTTTTTTATTTATTGTAGTACAGAGGAAAGAAGTCAAATATTTAAAGAAATTTGTGTTCCTTAGGGTGTTGATTTCACACCAACAGAAAAGGTGAGTAAGGCTTGAGTCTTTGTCTCTCCTTTTCTCGCAGTATACTAAAAAACAAAAAGTGTCTTTTAAAAATGGAATATGTTTTCCAAAACTATTTTTAGAAATTTTGAACCTCTTAAATTCTCTTTGCAATTTTCACTGGTCTAGACAACCTAAGCATGACCTAGATTTAGGTCACCTCCCTCACTCAGGGACAGATGACACACTGTTGCCTCTTCTGACACCTGATCTTCCTCACTGGTCCCATCAAGGCCCTCAAGTCAGGACAGATTTCTCACCATTTCTCAAGACCTACTTATTCCTTAATTTATTAAAAATGAAAGCTGCCTTCTCAGAACGCAACGAAATATCCTTTTCCTTCTAAAATGGAAATAATTTTGAAATAATCCTATATATGTAGGTTCTTTGAGTGAATACACAATATATATATATATGTGTGTGTGTGTGTGTGTGTGTGTGTGTGTGTGTGTGTGTGTGTGATTTCATGTGGAGAAACTATTTTATTTTGCTACCTTATTCCATTGTTGGTCTACTTTTAAATTCTCTTCCAAAATATTTCAAACAATATTTATCATCATAGCTCTGTTCAATTATCTACATTTTCAAATGGAGCTGTTTTGAAACAGGAATATAAATTCTGTCAAAGCTTGGCATATGTCACATCAGAGATTTGGAAGCAGATCATTTATTATGAAACAGGAACTCCCATAAAACAGCTCCAATGTATTTTCTGGTGAAATGAATTTACAGAAATATTGGCTCAAACTCTGCAGAATCAACAATATACAATTGTTTTGACTAAAAAAAAATGTTCTTTCATATGGCTTCACTTTTATTCTTAGGCCACCCTTGACTGGACTAACATGTGTGACTCCATGTAGTGCACCATGTAAGTCAGAACAGAGCCATGATTAAGTCCTCAGCTCTGGAGTGAATTCTCGAGTTTGGCTCCTTCTCTCCCTAGTTTGGATGCCCCTTGGGTAAATTGCATTGATCTAGACCTTTATGTATTCATTTTCTTATATGCAAATAGAATGCAAATCGGTGAACATACATGAGGGCCTAAGATTGGTGGCAGGTGCTAGTCTACATGGCTCTTGCCAAATTGTCAGCAAATCTTAGCCATTTTAGGAAAAATGTATGATTGCTTTTTAAAAAAAAAAAAATCCCAAATACACTTACCTGACATGCTTGTGATTGTGATGTTTTTAGGCTAAGGCAGCTTGGCTTGCAACAACAAGTTTTGGGCCCTGAAAACACACACACACACACACACACACACACACACACACACACACACACACACACACAATGATAGATTTTAGAAAAATACTAGAAAGACTATTAGAAATTGCACCTCCACCGTTTTCAGTGATTATATTGTAAATTCACATGCCTTGCATCACTTAATTACAGTTCTCCTAGAATTCTTAAACAAAGCTCAATGATATCTGTTGTATCCAAAAGACTAAAGTAAACTCTTGTTAGGGCATGGGGGAAATGTGAAATGATTCAGACATGTAATTGTAAATGTTCTCCTCTCACGTGTGATATTAGTCAGTCCAAAGTGTAACATTTCAAGACAAGGATTAAATGAGTTAATGATTCTGGGCTTTACAAATGTTTCTATGTTCTTAAGTGTCATAAGTTTGGAATTGAATGCCCTTTATGAACATTTTATATGCTACAGTCTGGTAGGACACACAAATTAAGAGCTACGTAAGTCATTTTGTATTACAGTTCTGTAGTGAACACGATCTAGATTGATCACATTATTCAGCATATGAGTGTCTAAGCCTCAACCTGACCAAATGCACACAAACGGAAACTGAACATATCAAAGTGCATAGTCATAACAAAAAAGAAAACAATTTCTAAGTTATTAAAACATTTGAAATGCCATATCTCTAGATCTCTGAAGGATTTGAAGATGATCTGTCTATCTAAAATATATCTTCAATCTTGAAAATATACCTAATATGACTACAAGTTCTATTATAATGTCTAACTACTAGCTTTCATTTCTTTATATCCTAATAGTTGGTAATAATAACATTCAAGGATCAGAGAATTGAATTACATTGTTAAATGAACGGTATAAGTACAATTAAAAATATACATATAGCATTTTCTAACAATATCAATTTCAATATATATAATTTGTATATAATATAAAACAATCCAATTCAATGTAAAGTATTTAAAACTAGTAATTGTCTTTTTCTTTTTTTTAATTGGGTTAAGTGTTTTTAATCTAAGTTAAATCTCTTTTAGTTGGCATTTTAATTTACTCTATTTTATTCTCACGAGTATGAAAATGATTGTAAAGATTTTGTGCAAGTAAGGATTCCTTCCTTTCTTCAAACCTTCCCATTCTAGAGTGATTATTTGAGGTTTCCTTACATTTTATCCAGTGTTGATCCTATAATGATTAATAACTTTAAGAGCTCAGGCTTCCCTACGTCTCAAGAGAATATCTGAATTGACCCATATGTCAATTCTCATTAGTCCATCGCTTCCTTTCTCCTTATAGGAAGTGCTGCCAGGAGCTGCTGTGCTCTTGGCCTATGGAAACCTACCACTTTGCCGTAGCATGCAGCAGGATCAGCTTCAGCACAGCACTTTTCCAGTGTGGCTTCATAATTCTTAGCAATTCTCAGTAACAAGGCAACAGAGTAATCAGGGTGCCTTCTTGAATATTCATTCAAAAACCTAATGAAGATGAACATACACTGAATTAAATAGATGAGCAAGTAATAGACTCACGTAAGTAATTTCAATAGTGATTCACATTCCAAGTGTCCTGCACTGGAATGAGCTCCATGCAGAAAACTGAGCAGCAAGAACTTGGGACCCAGATATAACTCTTCCCAGGTTCAGCTTTCCCACCACGCTGTATTTTACTGTTCTGCAGGGGCAACTTATTAACACTATCAGTGCATTTACCTCCTCCATATATAAGGGAAAGAAAGATAGCATCTCTCTTACAAGGTAGGTTGAGATAAATACATGGCACACTGTCAAAGCACACAGAGACTGGTGCATATTAAATGCTTGATTCATAGTTATTTTTATTGTATATCTAGTTTGTTTTGAATTATGTCTACAAAGTATGTCAGCAAATGGGTAAATAGAGACAATACTAAAAGTTTCTTTTTCTTCTACATATGAGTAAAATCTTTCATTAAGTACTATTTAGTGCAAAGAGTACAATCATAACCTAATAAAAAGATAAAATTTATTGTTGCAGTTACTGAAAACATATAGTCATTTGTTATTAATTGTATCCTGCCTTGCCACAGGGTGACATTCTGGTCTTTTCAACCAAATACGAAACAAATAGTTTCATATTGATATTTATTTATATAAAACACACATATACATATAAACATCAATATGACACGTGTGTATGTATATATATATATACATAAGCATACACACACATATAGATAGATAGATAGATAGATAGATAGATAGATAGATAGATAGATAGATTTATATCCTTCCTGTCATCGCAGAGATGGATAGATACAGGTGGACAGGTAAGGAGATAATAAATGATACATAATATGTTCAAATGCATTAGATATTTAAGAAATATGGTTATAAGAATGATTGAATGATACATACAATTTATATATTAATGGAATATTTCTAAAGATTTCCAGAAATATCCATATGAAATAAGGAACATTGAGTTTGTGCTAAATGCATGGATGATTTCATAACAATATTTTAAGTTACTTAACATACTTTTCAGGTAAATTTTAAAGGCTGAGAATGACAAGGGTGAACAATTTACTGAGAGCCACAGAAGTCATGGTAACTCCAAAGACAGCCTGGTGAGGCTTCCTAATTTATTCAGCTCTGCCAAAACTATGAAAGGACCCAGACATCATGGTGGCACATGCCTTTAATCCCAGCCTGGTAAACATAGTGAGAGTTCTAGGACAGTCAGAGCTACACCATGAGACCCTGTATATATATATATATGGAAAGGCATCTCCTCACTTGCTCAGGAAGATATCTTTGGCTGCAACATAGTTGGTGCACACTTGACCACCATCAATATCATCAGCTAATGAAGGCAGACCAACAGGCATGTCATTATGTTCTGCATTAGCAAGGCAGTGGGATTTCTGTAACACTGGTTTGTCACAGCAAGCCTGCAGCTTGCTAGAGATAGATGCTTGGTTTGCACACATGTACTTGGCAAGATCTGCCTGTGAGAAAAGAAATGTTTAAGAGAAGTCATCTTTGATACATTTTCCCTCACACCTCTGTTACGTGGGTAAAGCATATTCATCCAGTCAAAACCATACACCACCAAAGCGGCTTCTTCAACACATTCTCATCCACACAGTGCTTCAGAGCCTGCAGACTCAAGATGCTGTGACTAAAACAATTAGATTCAAGAGAGACTGTTCAGAATCAAGTTATTTATTTAAATTAATTTGCTTTGATTGTTTATTAATATTATGTTTCTATGACTGAGAGACTTCAGGTTGTTTTTTTCCATAAAATTTAGTGCTATTTTTCCAAGTATTCCTCCAAAATCAAGTTACAAATTTTAAAACTAAATAACTCATTAAAATATGAGGAATAATTAAATAATGAGTAATGAGCAGAGTTACGGGTCCTGCTTACATACGTAACATATGGATCTTGGGTTTTCCAGGGTTATCATAGCAGAAGAAGATGGGGTTGTATTTTTAATCTCTTGAAGGGGGAAGTGAAGGAGATAATAGTACAACTTTGGAGAAACTGAGGTCACAGCAAATATTTAATCACTTAACACACAGTTAATTAGGGGAAAGACTATGGAGGGATTAGGGCGTCATTCTTTAAAAGCCTCTCCAATCTGTGAGGTCTCCAGCCCTGCTTCTCTCCCCAAAACATCTTATAAATCTACATGTGTAACTGTTCTCTTTCTATGTAAGCCTCCTCAGAATGTAGCTGAACAGAGGAGTTTTGGGTCATGTAACAATTCAAAATACTGTTTTTGCGTTTTTTGTTTGTTTGTTTTTTGTTTTGTTCTGTTTTTGTTTGTTTGTTTGTTTGTTTGTTTGTTTGTTTCTGGAAAGTGCCACAAAACAAGGAAACTTGGTAGAATAAAGGAGAGCCCAGAGACCATGTCAACCACCATCAGTGTTCACCAATGCAGGCAAACACATCCACTCAGTGACTGTGAGCATGCAACAACTCTTAACCCTGTCGTCTGCGCATTCAAGCAGGTCGCCCTGGCAGCACTCCTGGGTGACTTTGGTAATGTCTGTTGCCAATTTGCTAATTTCTGTGAAGTCAGCATTGGGGAATTTCTGGCTTGTATAAACTACCATCCTAAAAAGAAAATTTGCCACCAAAGACTTATTATCATATTTTATTTGTAAGAAAGCAGTGAGAAGACACCATTTATAACAAGGATGTTCAAAACTAACTGACATGAAGAAAATTATAAAAATTCACTAGTTACAACAACTAGCTTTACTAGAATGCTAGTTCTGACATAATAGTTATGTTTTCCTTTGGCAGAATCTACTGAAAGAATGTGGGTGGTGCGTGGAAAGCAAATGCCTCATAAAATTAAAACCAAAGAGGAATTCCTAAAGAGGTGGCAGTCCAAGGGGCATCAGTTTTGAGTCCTCACCTGGCTTCTGTCTCTGGCTTGGTCTCATCTTAGCAATGTGACCTCAAGCAGGCTTTAGATTTTATACTGTTACAACACACTAAATCAAAGGATCCATGAGGTTAAATTACATCATGACATGAAAGTGTTTTCTTATCTCGAAATGAAGACTCATCAACTTTTGTCTTAATTAAGACATACTTTCTTGAATTCTTGGTTTTTTCTTTTTTTTTTTTTTTTTTTTTTTTTTTTTGGTGTGGGGACAGAATGAGACAGGCTTTCTCTGTGTAGCTTTGGAGCCTTTCCTGTAGCATAGGCAGGCCTCTAACTCACAGAGATCCACCTGCCTCTGGCTCCCGAGTGCTGGGATTAAAGGTGTGTGCCTTTAATTTTAAATTTTCTGAATTCTAAAGGTCTGTGGAGGGAAAATTTCCCAAACTTCTGGAGAATTAGAGAGTTTTTTTTTTAAATTATGAATCCTTCTGCCAAGAAATTGTTCCAGCAGAGAGCCTCTAAGCTCTATGGCAAGATGTCAAAAGCCAAGATCTTCGTTATTTCAAAAGTAATTTTCAGTTCTATATCTCTGATACATCTATCTTGTCTTTGTAAGAACCAACCATAGCCCATGTAACAGTGTGTTGTTTCATCTTGGAGTTGCTATATTTATTGACCTGATTGGCTTTAAGAATTTGGATATTAAGGATGACTCAGTGATGATAATTCCTGCTGACAGTCTCTAGAGAATATGCACAATGTCTGTCATCTCCATTTTCTCTCCTGTTGTGTTGATTCATTGTTGACAAACAAGAGAGGTGCTAGAGGGGCAGGCACATTATTCTTGACTTATATATTAAAGGATGCTCCCAGACTCAGCTACATGATATAAAAGCAAGAGAGGGTGGAGCAAACACATGAGATTAGGGACAGAATTAGAGTTGTAAGAAAAGTCAAAGTAATAACTCCAACTTGGTTGATAGCTGAATTCTATTATCCAGACATTAAACAGTCAATTTCTGATTGAGGGAAAATAAATTAAGTAAATTAATTACCCTGACTGTGACTGTATTTTTAATCATTAAAAATGAGATTCCTGGTATTTATAAACAATGGGATCTAAATGCCTGTCTTCTGTTAGACAACATCAAGCCTTCTACATTCTTTGACAATTTAAAACAAAAACATTGAGACAAATTTTCAAATTATTATCATTTTTCTGATTTCACCTCTATCAACTTCTCAAGATCTACTTTATAAATGCACAATCTTGTAGACTGGACAATATTATTATCAAGACGTGAATTGTGATATTCAAAAAAACACAAAAAAATTAATCAATACATAAAAGCATGCTATTACTATTTGCCTCTGTGAACAGAAATCAGATTTTAGAGCTTGAAAAGAAATTGTACAAATAACAAATTGCCATTAACATTATTGTAACTTCTATCTGTAGCCTCCAAGAATTTTTATAAGTTGTGAGAATAGATAGAATGTCTCCATTTGCTTGCAACTTTGATCATTTAATAACCTTTTATCACTCCTTTTATTTTTGGCGATTACTATATAATTATATCATTTCCTCCTTCCCTTTTTTCCCTCCAAATCTACCCACATATGCCCCTTTTTCTCTTTCAGATCTATGACCTCATTTCTCATTAAATTGTTACATACATATATGTGTACTATACGCATATATATTCCTAAATATAGCCTGTTAGGCTGGATAATGTTACTTGTACGCATGTTTTCAGGGCTGACCATTGGTATTGAATTAACCAATTGGTTCTCTCTTCCCTGGAGAAGCCAATTTCTCCCTCTCTCAGCATCCTTGTTTGCCTGAAGTCTTTGTGTAGGTTTAGGCCTTGGGGTCTTTCATCCACCCTGGCATGTCTGTTGTGTTGTCACTCTTAAGCTCACATTTGGCCAGTCATGTTGGTGAGACTTTTTGAGTCTAGCTTGTGACATTACTAGGAGACAATCTCATAGCAAAATCCCTGTTCCTCTGGCTCTAACAATCATTCTGGCCCCTCTTCCACAGTGTTTCCTGGGCCTTAGGTATGGGAGAAAGTATTTGTTTTCCTTTGAAATACTCAGAATTATGTAAAAGAGGCAAAGGGATCCTCAAAATCAGAATGTACTGACAATTGATTTGTCAGAGTTTGCAGCAGACTCATCAGCAACACATATTTTTGCAAATTTGGTTATTTCATTCACTAATTTCACATGTTCTTCATATGGGCATTTCTAAAGATGCTGGGCAAGGGTGACCAGGACTCTGAAAAACAGACATAGAAATAAAACTTTACTATGAAGTAGTTGGCTTTCCTAAATGGTCAATTGTGTACGTGTAGACCATCCATATTTTGTGTATCTTTCTTAGAACCCTCTAGAAAGCCTATTCCTGTCAGCTCTTCCCTGAGGCATAACCAGGAAGAGGTGCCTATACAAGCAAAAAGAACATGGACTCCTACTGTGCTTAAGTATAGATGCATATGTATGACAGTAGATTTATGAACTTGGGACAAACAAGCAAACTATGTTCTAAATACATTTCATTATCAAAGTTAGACATTATGTAATTCCTTTGAGTTATTTCTCTTCTAATCCATATACCTCTGTTAATCAAGGTATATGACACTGCTGACCTTTTAAAAATACTTATTTTCACTACATTAAAACATTTTGGAGGTTGGGGATGTGACTTAATTAGAGATAACTTGTTTCACATGTGTGAATCCCCAGTTCTAAAAAGACAAAATAATATTCTCAATATACCATGGGATCTTGTTGTGTAAAGAATTAGCAAATTAGCCTCTCAAGGAGTTATAGACCTTCCCAAAAAGAACACTAAGATTCCATTCTTTACAAGTTTAATGTGGGCCCTAGAATCTTATCCTCCAATAAAGCAGCCATTAGCCACAAGTGGATAGATATATTCAATCAAAGTTAAATAACATTTGAATGTGTGCTCCTCAGTTAGACTTGCCATGTTTCAAGTGCCCAGTAACCATGTGTCCCCCAGCTGCCATATGCTCAGCACAGGTCCACAGTCTTTCCATCAACAGAGACATTTCTGTTGGACAGTGCTGCCCTACAATTTTGCAAGCTCAAGGTGGAAAAAAGGCAATTTAGTGCTGGAACTAATACTACCAGAAACATTAAATTGACTTTCAACATTTTAACTTACAGGCCTTTGAAATGTTGTTCTCCCAAATCATTAAACCGATGGGCAATCTCACTCTTGTCTGTGGGAACAGGGAGACAAAAACCATATTTAAAGATGGATGAAAACAACTAAGTATAATGTTGTTTTTCACACTCTTTTTCCACACACTTAAGCTATTCCTTTACTTTAAGAGACTGGCCTTTGATCTCTACAAAAAAAAAAAAAAAAAAAAAAAAAAGAATCTGCCAATGACTCCTTCCTTCTACATTTAAAGAACTACCCACGAATACTACTTTACAACTGTCTAAGTGTTTATAGCTTTGCATTCAAACCTAAGAGTCAATGCTTTTATCATGTCTCTAAGCATCTACTAAGACAATCTGAAATGAAAGAAAATACAAATGGAAGCTCCATGTATAAAATTAACAACACACACGTTTAGTTTTCAGTATAGCATAGTAGAGTAAACAGGCCTTTGAGACTTTGAAGATTCTGGCTTCAGCTGTATTCAGTATAGCTTAAGTCACTCAGCCTAGCATGTCTTCAAAATTAAAAGAAATATAAAACTAAACTTAAAAAAAATCCCCTCATTATTTTCACCTAAGGTGTCTAAGGTATATTAATAATACAGCCACACAAGGGTTCTCAGATGCAAAATATCATCAAAGTCTAGAAATAAGCACTAAAGGAAACCTTAATGTTCCAGCCAGCGGGACCTTCCGCAGAGACCCTAGAAGGGGGAATGGCAAATGAAAGGGACAAAAGACACAAAGAATTGGCAGCAAGACAGTGTTCTGATCAAGCTGCAAAATTTTATTTTTCTCATGTGGGTTCTATAGTAAGCAGACCAGGAAACTTTCTTTGGGAAAAGGTCAGGGGACTATTGAGTTGCCAAGCAACCCAACCAAGCAACCTAACCACAAAACATTGTTACTAATGGTCACTGTAGCAGAAAGATAAGAAAATGTTAAGTTATTTTCTAATAACTCACATCTTGTCCAGGCATGTCAAAAGTTTCTGGTTGGTGGCTCAATACTGGACAACAGAAACTTAACTCAGGCAGGCAATATGGCATGGCTCTTAAAATTATCCTCGGCACCTTAACTCTTTCAAAATGCAAGGCTTCCATTATTAGGAAAGTAAGATAAAAGTAGAGCAGTAAAAACATAAAATTCTTACGTGCATCTTGGCAAAACACACCCCTGGATAAAGCAGAGCCTGAGACAAAGAGGAGGAAGAGGAAGGTTACCCACTTCATTGGGCCAGATGCTCCTGGGTTTGACAGGAAAGGTGAGATGTGTGGAGGGAAATCTGCTCTAATATAGTTCTTTAAACAATAATTTTAGATCATTAACCAGACTCAGCTCACATTTCATTGGTTCCTCCCCAATTACAAAATCATACAATCTTTGCCATAAAGTTGTTTGACCAAATCCCTTGTGTGTGTTTGCTCTCTGCAGTTTTTTCCCCCCACAAGACTTTATCAATTCATGAAAGTTATGTAAAACATCAAATTTTACATAAACTGTAAACTGTTTTTTGGAGTTTAAACTGTTCAAACCTATTATCCTTTACTGTGCTCTCTGTCGCCCATTTGAAAATATTTGGTTTGGGCCGTTGCATGGGAACATGAAGTATTTTAAAAGCTAAGAACTGAATTTCACGTATTTCTCATTCCAAATATGCTTTTATCTTTTGATAATAAAGAATTTACATGAGA
>NC_051071.1:76756326-76763826 GCF_004664715.2 Peromyscus leucopus
CCTCCTTCCTTATACAGCCTTACTAACATTATAGACTCCTAACTTCTTACCTAAACACTTCTAGGAATGTAGATTGAGCAGATAAATTCCATTTCTAATATTAGCTCTCAGTTGACCTCCACCTTTACCACTCCCTTTTTGGGTTGTAAAAGAAAGCCTGAGGGTTGGGGATTTAGCTCAGTGGTAGAGCGCTTGCCTAGCAAGCACAAGGCCCTGGGTTCGGTCCTCAGCTCCAAAAAAAAAAGACAAGGCAAGAAAGCCTGGTAGACACTGCCTGAGGAAAACTCTTACCTGCATTTTTGACCCTGTAAGAATTCAAGCCTGCTGACCTTGCTTTAGCTAGAGAATTGCTCTTGCGTGGGTATATAACTGTAAACTTCAGGGACTTAGAGAGGATTTTGACTGGAGAAGTAGATGGAGAACTAGAAGAATGACATGGAAGATGAGGAAGAACCTGATGGGAAGGAACGAGATGGGTAAGAACAAGAGAAGAAAGGCCTAGATGAGGCAGAACTAAGATGAGAGAATTAAGACAGAACTTAGAGGGCACAGCCAATAAAGGTAGAGAGAAATCAGGCAAGAAAGGAGCTAGAAACAAGAAAGGAACTGAAGCTGTGTAGACAGGATTTTATCCTAGAGGAATAAAGTACACAAAGAACTCTCAGTATGCTGAGATTCCTTTCCCGAAAATAATTTTCACTCTTCGTAGCTTCTCTTCTGAGTCCCTGGAAAGAATATTACTAAGACTGGTCATTAATAATTTGAGAGTGAAATATAGAAAATGTGGTTGAATTTGGAAGAAAAAATGCAGACCAAAAATCTTTTCTCAACCATTTTTTCTTTAATTGAGCAGGTATATGCAGATCCCACCTAGTGTAAAGGGCTAGAAATGCTTTATAAACAATGAAGTGAGTAAAATGGAAGATCATTATGCATAAAATTCAACAACTGAAACATAATGAGCAAATTAATTTCTCATTCAGTTATGAAAATACATTTCCCAATAAAAGTCAAAGAATGTCCAAAATATTTAAGTTTATATCAAATTTTCTAGTGCAAATACACATTATAACTCAAACATTAATTGTCCCTCGTCATTGCCAATGTAAGGCTTCAATTCTCCCAAAATAGCTACTTGAATTATTGAGAAATACAGATTGTGCTAAAGATTTCCCTGGAGATAAAGAATTTATATCACAAAAAAATCTCACCTTAGACAGGTGGATCCCATCAGTACTAGGCACTGATTTCCAGCACATCAGCAGATAGAGCTGATGGAAGGCATGCCATGAAAGGTGTTTAAGTTACAGCCAACTCAGTGGATAAATCCAGAAACTCCTGGCTCTTAGATTGGCAAATCATTCTGATCAGTTTCCTAGGAAAGCAGTAGCAGAAAGTTCTGAGTTCACAATTGACAGGTCTGGCTTAGAATGCTGATCCTCATAAACCGCCTATTCCTAAACACCCGGTGCCTCTAGAAAAGTTCAAGAACAGCCCAAATGTAACTCAACGGCTGAGGTTCTTTGGGTCTGTGTAGTGCTGGGTATCAAATCCAGGGTCTCATGCCATGCTGGGCAAGTGCTCTACCACTAGGTTATGACTCTAGCCCCTTAAACATGGAAACTGTGGGATGGGGTGTCCTTCAGGCTGTACCTTATGGTGACAGACACATTTAACAGTGGTATGTTGATACTATCAAGAGCAGACATTGTTTTAAGATAATGACATTGACAAGCAGTTTGAACAGTACTAACATGACAAAAGTGACTTCAATAGGTAGGACATCATTGACAACAGGGTCCAGCATTGCTTTTATTTATTTTTTACACATTCTGGGCAGGGACTTAATCACTTAAATATATGCCTGTGAAGGTGATGCACAGTATGGTGAATAGTGGGCCTGTCAGAACTAGTGCAATTGAAAAGAAAAGATTCTAGAGAAATTGACTAAAGTGACACCAAACTCCTCTACCCCCTTGATGCTGATCAAAAGTAGATGAAGAGTTTTAAAAACAGGAGAACTTAGTGACATGCTCTCTGTGGTTAGATACCATTTTTGTAAATAAAGACACTGCAAGAGAGTTAATGACCACATTCACCTGGGATACTGTGGAGATGGAGAACCCAGAACCATTTGGAGATAAGAACAATTCAAAACAACCATGTGTAGAACTCCAAAAAGTAAGGACCTTCTCTAAGAAAACTTCCATTCTGAGGATTTTGATACAGAATGTGGGAATGTAGAAAGTGGATATGAGTAAAGAGAATATTTTGTTGGAAAAGGAAGCTGAACTTTGCCACACAAAGACATTATTGTGCCATGTCTGCAGACATCCTAATAATCCTAGTACTATTAATGAGAGAGATCACAAATTTCAGGCCAGGCTGGGTTATATAGTGACAGAAATTCTATCTCACGAAAAACAAAAGAACACTACAATATAGACTTAGATGCAGATGAGTATGCAGACGCTAGCCTCCAAGGACAGGGCCAGTAAGAAAATGGTTTCTGGAACCAAATGGACTCAGCAGGTTATATTATTTAATATTCATTTGTATATATATTGTATGTAACAATAATAATTAAAGAAAAACAGTCATGAATTTGAGAGGGAGTAGAGTGCGAACAAAGGAGGGATGGAGGGAAGAAAGGGAAGGAACAAAATTTTATAATACAGTACACATACATGAAAGTAAACAAGTATTCTAAATGGATTTGGAGCTGGTGTGTGTGTGTGTGTGTGTGTGTGTGTGTGTGTGTGTGTGTGTGTGTGTGTTTCATGGACACATTTTCATTGTACATTGTTCTGACTTACATAAGCACACCTTTGTATCAGTATGTAGTAAAATATGAGTTTAGTCTCCCTGTTGCTCCTATATGCTGCCCTCTTATCCATTTTATTGCCCCTCCCATTGGTCTCCTTTATTCCTCTATATGGTGGCACTTCTGTTTTTCTGTCATATATACATACATGATTTTGTATATCTGCATAAAATCTTGGAACCACAAATGAGAGAGAACACATTATTTGTCTTTCTAAGACTGACTTCACTCACTCAACATGGCTGTCTCCAGTTGTAGTCAAAGCTTGGAAAACGATGTAGCTTCATGCCTTATAGCTGAGAAAAAATCCAGGGTGTGCATATCCCTCCTTTTCCTTCTCCATTTCCTTTTGTTGATGGACTCCAAAGCCAATCCATGAGCATACAGGGCTTTCTTCTTCTAGTGTCCTCTTCGATTTATTTTTTCAGTGTTTTAAATATTTCACTGTAAAGGCATTTCATTTCCTTGATTAGGTTTATTGCAAGGGTTTGTTTTTTTCTAAGTCAACTGAGAATGGGGTTGTTTTTGTGATTTTATTTGCACATTGTCTGTCTACAGGCAGCCTACTGATGGCTGTAGATTAGTTTTCTATCCTGCACCTCACTGAAAGTGTTTATCAGATCTTAAAATTTTCAAATGAAGTCTTCAGGGTCTTCTCTCTCTAGAACCACATCTGCACAAAGCGATAGTCTAGCTTCTTTTCATACCCACATCCTCTTCCCTTTTTGTTTTATTTGCTTTGGCTGAGATTTCAAGCACCATTTTGAATAGGAGTAAAGACAGTAGGAATGTTTGCCTTGCTTCTTATTTTAGTAGGAATGCTTTAAGCCCTTCCCCCTACTTCAGCATGTGTATTCATATATTGTTCAGAAAGTGTCCATCACATTTTGAAGATGTGTTTGGTAGTAACTACATTCACAGTAGCATTATTAATAATAGTCAGAACCTGGAATCAGCCTAGATGCCCCTCAACTGAAGAATGGATAAAGAAAATGTGGTACATATACACAATGGAGTATTACTCAGCTAAAAATAAAAAACAATGACATCATGAAATTTGCAGGCAAATGGATGGAACTAGAGAATATCATCCTGAGTGAGGTAACCCAGACTCGGAAAGAAAACCATTGTATGTACTCACTCATAAGTGGATACTAGATGTAAAGCAAAGGATAATCAGACTACAACCCACAGCTCTAGAGAAGCTAGGAAACAAGGAGGACCCTGAGGAAGGTATGGATCACCTTGGAAAGGGGAAACAGAGGAGATCCCTATGAGTAAACTGGGGATGGTGGGGCAATAGAGTGTAGGCGATGGGGGATGAGAACATGAGGAAATAGGATGGTTGATCTGGTGGAGGGACAGGGTGGGAGAACAAGAAAGAAGATATTTTGATAGAAGGAGACATTATGGGGTAAGGGATAAAACTAACACTAGGGAAAGTCCTGGGAATCCACAAGGGAGACCCCAGTGAAGACTACTAGCAATAGTGGTGAGGGTGCCTTAACTGGACCACCCGGGTAATCAGATTGGTGAATATCCTAACTATCATCATAGAGCCTTCATCCAGTAACAGATGGAAGCAGATGCAGAGATTCACAACCAAGCACCAGGCTGAGCTCTGGATGTCCAGGTGAAGAGAGGGAAGAGGGATTATACGAGCAAGGGGAGTCAAGACCATGATGGGGAAATCTACAGAGAAAACTGAACCAATCTCATAGGAACTCATGAACTTTAGACCCACAGCTGTAGAACCTGCATGGGACCAGACTAGACCCTCTACATACAGGAGACAGTTGTGTAGCTGGGTCTGTTTGAGGGGCCCCTGGTGGTGTGATCAGGATCTATCTCTGATGCATGCATGAGCTGGCTTTCTGGAGTCCATTGCCTATGGTGGGACACCTTGCTCACCATTGATGCAGCAGGGAGGGGCTTGGTCCTGCCTCAACAGCATGTACCAGGCTTTGCTGCCCCCGCCATGGGAGAACTCACCCTTTTGGAGGAGGGAGTAAGAGGTTGGGGGTTAGGTGGGGGTGAGGGGAGCAGGAGGAAGGAGAAGGGGATCTGTGGTTGGTACATAAAATAAAAAAACTTAAATAAAAAATCGTTGCACACAAAAAATAAGTAAATAAATGTTGAGATTGGTGTTTCATGTATTTCTTGGGGTAGAGTGCTCTGAATATTTGTATTTCATTTCTGTGATACACTCAATGCTTTGTGAAGTGCACTTTAATTTTCCCTGTCTTCTTGCTTGACTAATCACAATGAATCACTGTGCACAGAGGATCCTGAACTTCTTTGGTTTGTCTACATAATCATTATACTGGTGAATGCTCTAATTTTTCATCCACAACTTTTAGACTTATCTAGAATGTTCTGATATGATAGGTACCTAGAAGTACAGAAAGTTGTGCGAACTTGATGTAAGGCTATTTATATATCAAGCTGCACCATGTGGAGAATGTCATCTTTGATTTTATGCTCATCTACACTCCTAAAATCAAAATCTTGCTGCTCTAGTTCAGTGACATAAATTCACTGCCTATGTGCATGTCTGCTATTAAAAGTAACAGATCAGAACTTTCTAATAGGATAAATGCTTAGATTAAATAGCTTTTTACATTATTCTTTGATAATATCATCTGCATATATACTGAATTTTCACCACCTACCACCCTCTCACATCCCTCCTCTTTCCTAGGAAAACAGTCTTGGGAATGGAATTTTGGAAGACTTAGTATTCTGATGCTATGTTGTTTTAAAAACCAATGTACAGACCACGCACAAGGTCATTACTGTAATGTTCTCCAATAATAAGAGTTTTACAATGCCTCAGAGACAATCACAGTAGCTATGAGCTCCAGTTTTCATATTATAATTAAGTCCTTCACTATATCATCATAGTCTATGAACTAGTTTTACTCAACCTAAATTAGAAAAAAATTTTTGAAAGAAAGTTGAGAGTTGGCCTGTTAAGCAACCACCTTTTAATACCTTATTCTTTGTTTTAATGTAGTCTCTGTAATTTCCAGAAGAAAAGATCCACCCCATCAATGGAAATAAAAGTTCTTTTGAGCCAGCATACCTGGAAACAAGACTTGTCATGGCCTTGATGAAGCTCAAATGCCAACCAGACTTCTCTGTTTTGGATCTCCCTGACAGTTCCCTTTAAAAATAACTCTCTAATGAGAAGAAAACAACAGAAGTTATTTTTAAATGATCACACAGGCAGTCTCATCTGCCCTGACATTGCCAATTCCTTCATTTTATAAAACACAAATTTCTCCATATGTAGTTAAGGATGAAAACAACACTTCAGATCTCTAGTGTGAGCTGGATAACTGATGTCCCAGCCATGATGGTACCGTGTCTGTCTTCCAAGTGCTGTGGCTGTCCCTCATCTTTTATCCCCTTCCCTCCTCTGTCCCTTTGTGGTTACACTTCACAGTCCCTTTTTCATGATTTACTAAGATTAGAAAATGTGAGCTGAGTAAGGGCCTGGTGAAAGGAGACAACAGTTGTGAGGGAAACAGGAAGTACTTAGTAAATTACTTAGGCTTAGATGTTCTCATTTTGATGTAATGGAACAGTTAAGATAAAGAAAATGTTTAATTCAGTGATGATACAAGAATATTTCATTTTTGTTGTAATTATCTAACCAGAAAATAAAATAAAGTGAGATTGTCAAATCATATTTTTTTGTGGAGTTCTAGTTCAGAAAATAACCTGATGTTCTCAATGACTGTACCCTGACATGGTTGCGTAATTGTGAATGGTCAAAGGCTGTATGTTTATCCTCAAGGTATAAAATTTTTACCAAAATAAGTATTCCATGACTTAAGAGGACATCATTACACAGTTATTTGGCTTATTTTGAGATCGTTCATGCTACATGGAAAAAAAAGAAAATGAAAAAGAATAAATGTTAAAATAGGTAGTGGCTGCACTCTGAAATTATCAGTCAAAGCCCTGCATATATATGGAGTACAGTAGCAGTTAGAATAAGAAGCCAGCCAAGGATGGCTATGCCAACACTTTCCTACAACTCTGTTTGTGTTGCTAACTAATTCTACACAAGTACTTTTGCTGATAGATATTGGCTTCTTCATGACTGGATAATCGGTACCTATGGAATGAAACTTTGAAATGTTAGGTTCAGTGGTGTAGACCTGTGATCTGATGCTCAGCCACCTGAGCTACATGAGACTCGGCTAGAAACAAACAAACAAATGCTTAAAAACAGGGAGGAGAAGGGAAGAGAAAATTGAAAGAGAAATGCATTTTTGAGAGCAGTTACTTTATACAGCAGGTTTGTATCCATTTAAACTATACTTTTTTCATGAAAGCTCTGTGGAATATATATTAAATACCCACAAAATTACTAATTTCAGTTATTTTATCTGTTCAATCTCTTTTACCCGTAGTTTCAATGACCAAAAAAAATTTACTTTTCTGCCCTTCCTCTTCTAGATTCAGCCCCTAGAATTTATGCCTATGTCACTCACATTTCCTAACATTTCCTTCCAATTTCTTAGTTACTGACTACAGTTTCACTTAGCTCAGGTTCAGTTTTTTGCTACAGTCTTGGACCTGCAGCTATGTTAGTGTCTCCAGGCCACAGTAATCAACTGGGATAAAATTATCCCTAAGTTCTTTCCACCTTGAATAATCTATGA
>NC_051071.1:76764326-76769326 GCF_004664715.2 Peromyscus leucopus
GACCAAGCCCCTCCCTGTGCATCAATGGTGAGCAAGGTGTCCCACCATAGGCAATGGACTCCCAGAAAGCCAGCTCATGCATGCATCAGAGATAGATCCTGATCACACCACCAGGGGCCCTCAAACAGACCCAGCTACACAACTGTCTCCTGTATGTAGAGGGTCTAGTCTGGTCCCATGCAGGTTCTACAGCTGTGGGTCTAAAGTTCATGAGTTCCTATGAGATGGTTCAGTTTTCTCTGTAGATTTCCCCATCATGGTCTTGACTCCCCTTGCTCGTATAATCCCTCTTCCCTCTCTCACCTGGACATCCAGAGCTCAGCCTGGTGCTTGTTGTGAATCTCTGCATCTGCTTCCATCTGTTACTGGATGAAGGCTCTATGATGATAGTTAGGATATTCACCAATCTGATTACCCGGGTGGTCCAGTTAAGGCACCCTCACCACTATTGCTAGTAGTCTTCACTGGGGTCTCCCTTGTGGATTCCCAGGACTTTCCCTAGTGTTAGTTTTATCCCTTACCCCATAATGTCTCCTTCTATCAAAATATCTTCTTTCTTGTTCTCCCACCCTGTCCCTCCACCAGATCAACCATCCTATTTCCTCATGTTCTCATCCCCCATCGCCTACACTCTATTGCCCCACCATCCCCAGTTTACTCATAGGGATCTCCTCTGTTTCCCCTTTCCAAGGTGATCCATACCTTCCTCAGGGTCCTCCTTGTTTCCTAAGCTTCTCTAGAGCTGTGGGTTGTAGTCTGATTATCCTTTGCTTTACATCTAGTATCCACTTATGAGTGAGTACATACAATGGTTTTTCTTTCCGAGTCTGGGTTACCTCACTCAGGATGATATTCTCTAGTTCCATCCATTTGCCTGCAAATTTCATGATGTCATTGTTTTTTATTTTTAGCTGAGTAATACTCCATTGTGTATATGTACCACATTTTCTTTATCCATTCTTCAGTTGAGGGGCATCTAGGCTGATTCCAGGTTCTGACTATTATTAATAATGCTACTGTGAATGTAGTTACTACCAAACACATCTTCAAAATGTGATGGACACTTTCTGAACAATATATGAAATACACATGCTGAAGTAGGGGAAGGGCTTAAAGCATTCCTACTAAAATAAGAAGCAAGGCAAACATTCCTACTGTCTTTACTCCTATTTCAAAATGGTGCTTGAAATCTCAGCCAAAGCAAATAAAACAAAAGGGAAGAGGATGTGGGTATGAAAAGAAGCTAGACTATCCCTGTGTGCAGATGTGGTTCTAGAGAGAGAAGACCTGAAGACTCCATTTGAAAATTTTAGATCTGATAAACACTTTCAGTGAGGTGCAGGATAGAAAACTAATCTACAGCCATCAGTAGGCTGCCTGTAGACAGACAAATGTGCAAATAAAATCACAAAAACAACCCCATTCTCAGTTGACTTAGAAAAAAACAAACCCTTGCAATAAACCTAATCAAGGAAATGAAATGCCTTTACAGTGAAATATTTAAAACACTGAAAAAATAAATCGAAGAGGACACTAGAAGAAGAAAGCCCTGTATGCTCATGGATTGCTTTGGAGTCCATCGACAAAAGGAAATGGAGAAGGAAAAGGAGGGATATGCACACATGGATTTTTTCTCAGCTATAAAGAATGAAGCTACATCGTTTTCCAAGGTTTGACTACAACTGGAGACAGTTGTGTGAGTGAGTGAAGTCAGTCTTAGAAAACAAATAATGTGTTCTCTCTCATTTGTGGTTCCTAGATTTTATGCAGATATACAAAATCATGTATGTATATATGACAGAAAAACAGAAGTGACACCATCTAGAGGAATAAAGGAGACCAATGGGAGGGGCAATAAAATGGATAAGAGGGCAGCATATAGGAGCAACAGGAGACTAAACTCATATTTTACTATAACTGATACAAAGGTGTGCTTATGTAAGTCAGAACAATGTACAATGAAAATGTGTCCATGAAACACACACACACACACACACACACACACACACACACACACACACACACACAGCTCCAAGCCATTTAGAATACTTGTTTACTTTCATGTATGTGTACTGTATTATAATTTTGTTCCTTCCCTTTCTTCCCTCCATCCCTCCTTTGTTTGCACTCTACTCCCTCTCAAATTCATGACTGTTTTTCTTTAATTATTATTGTTACATAATATATATACAAATGAATATTAAATAATATAACCTGCTGAGTCCATTTGGTTCCAGAAACCATTTTCTTACTGGCCCTGTCCTTGGAGGCTAGCGTCTGCATACTCATGCATCTAAGTCTATATTGTAGTGTTTTTTTTTTTCGTGAGATAGAATTGTCACTATATACCCAGCTGGCCTGAAATTTGTGATCTCTCTCATTAATAGTACTAGGATTATTAGGATGTCTGCAGACATGGCACAATATGTCTTTGTGGCAAGTTCAGCTTCCTTTTCCAACAAAATATTCTCTTTACTCATATCCACTTTTACATTCCCACATTCTTATCAAAATCTCAGAATGGAAGTTTTCTTAGAGAAGGTCCTTACTTTTTGGAGTTCTACACATGGTTGTTTTGAATTGTTCTTATCTCCAAATGGTTCTGGGTTCTCCATCTCCACATATCCCAGGTGAATGTGGTCATTAACTCTCTTGCAGTGTCTTTATTTACAAAAATGGTATCTAACCACAGAGAGCATGTCACTAAGTTTCTCCTGTTTTAAAATCTTCATATACTTTTGATCAGCATCAAGGGGTAGAGGAGTTTGGTGTCACTTTAGTCAATTTCTCTAGAATCTTTTCTTTTCAATTGCACTAGTTCTGACAGGCCCACTATTCACCATACTGTGCATCACCTTCACAGGCATATATTTAAGTGATTAAGTCCCTGCCCAGAATGTGTAAAAAATAAATAAAAGCAATGCTGGACCCTGTTGTCAATGATGTCCTACCTATTGAAGTCACTTTTGTCATGTTAGTACTGTTCAAACTGCTTGTCAATGTCATTATCTTAAAACAATGTCTGCTCTTGATAGTATCAACATACACTGTTAAATGTGTCTGTCACCATAAGGTACAGCCTGAAGGACACCCATCCCACAGTTTCCATGTTTAAGGGGCTAGAGTCATAACCTAGTGGTAGAGCACTTGCCCAGCATGGCATGAGACCCTGGATTTGATACCCAGCACTACACAGACCAAAGAACCTCAGCCGTTGAGTTACATTTGGGCTGTTCTTGAACTTTTCTAGAGGCACCGGGTGTTTAGGAATAGGCGGTTTATGAGGATCAGCATTCTAAGCCAGACCTGTCAATTGTGAACTCAGAACTTTCTGCTACTGCTTTCCTAGGAAACTGATCAGAATGATTTGCCAATCTAAGAGCCAGGAGTTTCTGGATTTATCCACTGAGTTGGCTGTAACTTAAACACCTTTCATGGCATGCCTTCCATCAGCTCTATCTGCTGATGTGCTGGAAATCAGTGCCTAGTACTGATGGGATCCACCTGTCTAAGGTGAGATTTTTTTGTGATATAAATTCTTTATCTCCAGGGAAATCTTTAGCACAATCTGTATTTCTCAATAATTCAAGTAGCTATTTTGGGAGAATTGAAGCCTTACATTGGCAATGACGAGGGACAATTAATGTTTGAGTTATAATGTGTATTTGCACTAGAAAATTTGATATAAACTTAAATATTTGGACATTCTTTGACTTTTATTGGGAAATGTATTTTCATAACTGAATGAGAAATTAATTTGCTCATTATGTTTCAGTTGTTGAATTTTATGCATAATGATCTTCCATTTTACTCACTTCATTGTTTATAAAGCATTTCTAGCCCTTTACACTAGGTGGGATCTGCATATACCTGCTCAATTAAAGAAAAGGTTGAGATTTTTGGTCTGCATTTTTTCTTCCAAATTCAACCACATTTTCTATATTTCACTCTCAAATTATTAATGACCAGTCTTAGTAATATTCTTTCCAGGGACTCAGAAGAGAAGCTACGAAGAGTGAAAATTATTTTCGGGAAAGGAATCTCAGCATACTGAGAGTTCTTTGTGTACTTTATTCCTCTAGGATAAAATCCTGTCTACACAGCTTCAGTTCCTTTCTTGTTTCTAGCTCCTTTCTTGCCTGATTTCTCTCTACCTTTATTGGCTGTGCCCTCTAAGTTCTGTCTTAATTCTCTCATCTTAGTTCTGCCTCATCTAGGCCTTTCTTCTCTTGTTCTTACCATCTCGTTCCTTCCCATCAGGTTCTTCCTCATCTTCCATGTCATTCTTCTAGTTCTCCATCTACTTCTCCAGTCAAAATCCTCTCTAAGTCCCTGAAGTTTACAGTTATATACCCACGCAAGAGCAATTCTCTAGCTAAAGCAAGGTCAGCAGGCTTGAATTCTTACAGGGTCAAAAATGCAGGTAAGAGTTTTCCTCAGGCAGTGTCTACCAGGCTTTCTTGCCTTGTCTTTTTTTTTTGGAGCTGAGGACCGAACCCAGGGCCTTGTGCTTGCTAGGCAAGCGCTCTACCACTGAGCTAAATCCCCAACCCTCAGGCTTTCTTTTACAACCCAAAAAGGGAGTGGTAAAGGTGGAGGTCAACTGAGAGCTAATATTAGAAATGGAATTTATCTGCTCAATCTACATTCCTAGAAGTGTTTAGGTAAGAAGTTAGGAGTCTATAATGTTAGTAAGGCTGTATAAGGAAGGAGGGTCTCAGTTTAAATTCACAAGAAATAAAGCTACCACCTGACCTAGGAGACAGGCGTTGTTTCCATAAGTGCGTTACGTTAGTTCAGGAGATCATTTGGCCTTGGAGGTTTGATAGATATTTTAGATAAATACACTGCTAGGAGTTCTTGGAAGCACACATAGCAAACAAGAAAATCATTGTAGGACCTGGCTAATATATATATATATATATATAAGCTAAAATATCACCAAGACTTCTTAAGTGATGACTAGACCTTCGGAAAAGTCCTTGACCTTTCCAAGTAGT